>NW_024724087.1:0-13457 GCF_018991925.1 Homarus americanus | reverse complement strand
ATTACTTATTAAAACAACATTATCTGTATTTATATTATCTGAAGAGGAGTCCCGGCCACAACAAGCGCCCCCCAAAATAACATAATGAAACACTCCAGTAAATTATGTAAATATTCAAAAGGATTTGGATTTAATTGTAGTTTGTTTAATTTTAGGAACATTTCATTAGTGTTAACGGGAGGCAGGTAATGGCTATTATTAAAAAGCTTCCCTTATAATGACTACGGTCCCTCCAGCCAGACTTATACTAGCGTCTAAAGCCAAGGTGTGGTAGAGTCAAGGTTACCCACTGAAAAGTTTATTTGGATAAGTTCGGTGTGATTCTATTAGGTTTGGCTCCATTAGGCGGTGTAAGGTTACCTGGAGTGGATGCTTATGTGTTGGGTGGGGCGGAGAGGAGTCACACCAGGTTAGTTAGACTCCAGTTAGTGTGTATTTTATCCCTTTAACTCTCAAAGGAAAATTAAATAGATTAGTTGTTTTATAAGATAATTATTTAATTTTAATTCATTGGTTTATACTTTCATGATGTTACGTAGGTCTATAAATTCACTTAATTATTTTAATGGCAGGATAATAAAAAGATACCTGCTGTAATTACCGTGTTGGAAACTACAATTAGACAACCAAAACAGCATCATCGGCCATTACAGAGCGTTATTTTGTATAATGTAAGCACTTAAGTCAGTGGCCTAAAGCCTCAGGGCTGCTGTGTGAGGTGGTTCAGTCACGATACAAACATTACCAACATGTTTATCTTCACCAGGTGGGCTTAACATGACCAGGTGATGCCTTACTAACTCTTGGATTATTATTGTTGTTTAGTGAATTTGTATGAAGCTGCAAGATCATCTTACACCTCTTGGAGAAAATTGGGTAAAAAAAAATTTTCATCCCAATTTCCCCAATTGGTAGATATTTTTTTTTTGTATTTTGGTATTCTTTAACCTACCTTACCTGACCTCACCTGACCTAACCTGAAAATAATCCTAGTGATAATGGTAAAAAAATGCCAAATACCTATTGGAATAAAAACGAATATTAACCGATATTTTTGTATTATGGAGAAAACAAAATCTTCAAAAAAGTACAAAAAGTTAAAAACATAAATCAATATTTATAACAACTCCTCCAGGTATCTTTTGTTAGTTTCACCTTCAGTGTCCTCATGACTGTCCTTGTCATTTTACTATTGTTTGTCTTCCTGTATCTTGGATGTTCTCCATGTCACAGTTTGTGTTTGTTCTTTATTGTACTTCATCACTGTCCATGTTTTACTGCATTATATTGCTTTGTTGTGATAAAATAGTTCCAAGACCTTCAGTTATATACAATAATCATATGAAAGTCTTTGACAACAACTTAAATTATTCCTTATTTTCGTTACTTAGATCCATTGAATTCTTGTGTCCGTGTCCGTGACAATGATAATGAAAGGACTTATATTGAGTAGTCTCTCAGGTTTTCATTCGACTGTAAACATACAGTAAACATACAAAGCTGTAGTGAGACTGCTGGAGTTATGCTGCATCATATTAATGCAGCATGCAGCATAATGCGACCTCCTCTCCCTCCCTCCCCGAATTGACAGCATAATGCAGCTCCCTCTACCTCCCTCCCCAGCATGACAACATAATGCAACTCCCTCTCCCTCTCTCCCCAGCATGACAGGATAATGCAGCTCCCTCTCACTCCCTACCCAGCATGACAACATTATGCAGCTCCCTCTCCCTCCCTCCCCAGCATGTCAACATAATGCAGCTCCCTCTCCTTCCCTCCCCAGCTTGACAGCATAATGCAGCTCCCTCTCCCTCTCTTCCCAGCATGAGAGCATAATGCAGCTCCCTCTCCTTCCCTCCCTCCCCCAGCATGACAGCATAATGCAGCTCCCTCTCCCGCCCTCCCCAGCATGACAGCATAATGCAGCTCCCTCTCCATCCCTCCCCAGCATGACAGCATAATGCAGCTCCCTCTCCCTCTCTCCCCAGCATGACAGCATAATGAAGCTCCCTCTCCCTCCATCCCCAGCTTGACAGCATAATGCAGTTCCCTCTCCTTCCTTCCCGAGCATGACAGCATAATGCAGCTCCCTCTCCCTCCCTTCTCAGCATGACAGCATAATGCAGCGCCCTCTCCCTCCCTCCCTCCCAGCATGACAGCATAATGCAGCTCCCTCTCCCTCCATCACCAGCATGACAGCATAAAATGCAGCTCCTCTCCATCCCTCCCAGCATGACAGCATAGTAATGCAGCTCCCTCTCCCCCTCTCCCCCAGCATGACAGCATAATGCAGCTCCTCTCCATCCCTCCCCATGACAGCATAATGCAGCTCCCTCTCCCTCTCTCCCCAGCATGACAGCATAATGCAGCTCCCTCTCCCTCCTTCCCAGCATGACAGCATAATGCAGCTCCTCTCCCTCTCTCCCCAGCATGACAGCATAATGCAGCTCCCTCTCCCTCCCTCCCCAGCATGACAGCATAATGCAGCTCCCTCTCCATCCCTCCTCAGCATGACAGCATAATGCAGCTCCCTCTCCCTCTCTCCCCAGCATGAGAGCATAATGCAGCTCCCTCTCCCTCCATCCCCAGCTTGACAGCATAATGCAGTTCCCTCTCCCTCCTTCCCGAGTATGACAGCATAATGCAGCTTCCTCTCCCTCCCTTCCCAGCATGACATCATAATGCAGCTCCCTCTCCCTCCCTCCCCAGCATGACAGCATAATGCAGCTCCCTCTCCCTCCCTCCCCAGCATGACAACATTATGCAACTCGCTCTCCCTCCCTCCCCAGCATGACAGCATAATGCAGTTCCCTCTCCCTCCCTCCCCAGCATGACAGCATAATGCAGCTCCCTCTCCCTCTCTCCCCAGCATGACAGCATAATGCAGCTCCCTCTCCCTCCCTCCCTCCCAGCATGACAGCATAATGCAGCTCCCTCTCCCTCCCTCCCTCCTCAGCATGACAGTATAATGCAGCTCCCTCTCCCTCCCTCCCCAGCATGACAACATTATGCAGCTCCCTCTCCCTCCCTCCCCAGCATGACAGCATAATGCAGCTCCCTCTCCCTCCCTCCCCTGCATGACAGCATAATGCAGCTCCCTCTCCCTCCCTCCCCAGCATGACAGCACCCTGAAGTTCCTTAATGAGTTGGGCTCCAGACTTATTGAAACTACCAGAGACTCCAGGGCATCGATCTACTATTTACAAGACAACCAATTGGGAGATGATGGTAAGGGAAGGCGAAAGACATCAGGTAGATTTTTACAGAACTTAATTTGGTTGGGACACAAAGACAGGCTGGAAGGGTGAGGTATGAGGATCTGGTAGGGTGGAATATGAGGGACTGGAATGGTAGGGTATGAGGGATTAACAGGGTAGGGTATGAGGGATTAACAGGGTAGGGTATGAGGGACTAACAGGGTAGGGTATGAGGAACTAGAAGGGTAGGGTATGAGGACTGGCAGGGTGGGGCATAAGAGACTAACAAAACTGGGTAGAAGGGTGTGACAATCTCCTCTTCTACACTAATCACGCCACACGTTCTCCCTAAGTCATCAAAAAATATACATTTGTCATTGTGTTCAAAAATTCCTCTTTTACCAACACAAGCTCTCGTTCTTGTAGCCATTGTGATTTAGGCTGAGGGGATAGAGAGATATAGTGAAAGAAGTAGGAACAGATAAAGAGAATGACAGACATAGATATGAGGATATAATAATTGTGGAAGGGGAAGGAAAGAGGAGGTGGAGATAGTGGTAGAGGAAGCAGGGAAGGAGAGTAGGGGAGAGAGAGTGATGATATATTAAGGTTAATAGAGACAAGGGGGGATAGGATAGGTAAAGAGGATACGACAGGGCAGATTTAATCTAATTTCATGGGTAAGAGATGGCAGGAAACCTAGTGAGTGAGTGAGTGGGACAACCATTGATCGTGATCACGCCCCAGTCCACAAGATCGTACACACAAGATAGTCAAAGGAACAGAGGGAACATATTCGGCTTGTTGTCGAACACTTGAATCAAAGGAGCAATAAGTTATTACTGAGTCACTGCACGTTGACTACATATTATAGTGTTTGTAAAGATCTTTCTTGTTACACTGGTCGAGAAGATCAGATAGCGACCGTACGTGAGCTGTGGCCCATATCTACAGAACCTCGACCATATTAGTTGGTAAAATTGTCTTCGTTTTCTTTGGTGAGTGATCGTGTATTTCCAGATGTAATAACTGAAATGTGTTCAGTGTCTCCAGCAGGACCCGGCTGTACTCTCTTATTGCTGGGACCTCTATCAATCTGCCTACACGAATATCAATAAGACCCGTTTCAACTTCTCTACAAACTTTAAGAGCGTTCGGTCGAGGAGTTCAGGTACGAAAAAAGTATGTTAAGTGAGAATAAATTAACACGAGGCCAGTCAGTGTGTCAAAACACGGTCGGGCCCACATCAACTGGCAATATAATCACATAAGGCGGATCATGACGATAACACATTTGTGCTTATTGTTTCATCAAAGTACTTAGGCAACATGTTAAATCTATTGTTTGTGTGAAAGTAAAAGGAGAAGCTGTACAGGTTGATCCACAGTTCCTGTTTCAACATCTAACAAAAGCATCAGGGAGAGTGTAAGGCAGGTGAGTAGTGTAACCACCCACTGTACTCTCAAGGGTCTGGCCTAAGAAACACCTTATGGACTATGAGCTGTACACTGCTGCATCACATTAACCACTAGGAGTTGTAAACAAACACTCCAAAAGTGCCTTTATGGAGGAGACCGATGAATTTCAAAATGAACACTGTGACTCCTGTTGTCTCGGTAGGGTCGTCAAAATCCTTTGTCTGTTGTGTCATATCGTCTAACACAAAATCGTAAACATACTTTTTGGAGCGTATCTACATCTTACAGCATGATGACACTAAATGGCCGCCTTAAAATGTTATTCTCAAAGACTTAATTATCCAATGAAAAAATTCACCCACTAAAATTTAAGATCACGTTGAAGATAAACTCATTAAAGTTTTATACTGTACTATAATGGAAATTAAAGTTCACTCACTCGCACTCTTGGGCAGAAATTATAATTTAAGTTCTCATTTTAGAACAGTCTTGGCTGTTTTTAGGTCCTGCTATGGTTACTGTCTGAGTCATAATCAACCTCACTTGGCATCTTCTATTTCATTTTGGCGCATTTCATGTTGGTGTATTTCATGTTGGTGTATTTCATGTTGGTGTATTTCATGTTGGTGTATTTCATGTTGGTGATCACCTGCCACCCACCAGAGACTTGGGAAGGTTAGAAATAGTGTCATCTCTGTGTTTTATGACGTCTTCTTAGCTAATCAGGCTTTTTTAATTCTTCTCTCACAGCGCTGCGCCCCCTGGCGAGAAACTCTCCCTCATTTCTTGTAACTTTTAGAGAAGGAAAGTTTATTCTCAACTGGTTGTACAGATGAAGCGTCACAACTTCTCGATATCTTTGCTTTGTGATTATAATACCAACGTGTCTGAGTCGTGTATTTGTTTATAAACTTAATGGAATAATATTTACCCAAGTTTAAGAGGCACTAAAGACATTATAAGGGCTGGATATTTCAAATTATCTGCATCTCTTGAATCACTTGAATCAAGAGTGAGAAAATGAAATTAAAACAAAAAAGAATTGTAAGTGAATGAAATATCGAAATCCTTGAAAAAACTAAATTTCTTAAAACAGTAATGGACTAAGACAGCAGTGGAAGGTAAGGAGATTGGTGGAAAAGAAAGGAGAAGACCGAAGGAGGAAGGTAAAAGGAGGGAAGATGGAGGGGTAAAATAAAGGGGAAAAGAAGATGAAGAGGGAAGAAATGAATGGGGGAGATGGAAGGGAGGAAGAAGGGAGGGAAGATGAAGGGGTAAGATGGAGGAGAAAGACGATGGGGAGAAGAAGATGAAGGAGAAGATGAAAGGTGGAAGATGAAAGGCAGGAAGCGACAGTGCAAAATAGATCGGCAAGAGACACAGTTGTACCAGAGGTGGTAAAAATATACACCAGGAAGGAATCAGGTGTGGCAATGTAATACACTCTCTCTCTCTCTCTCTCTGTCTCCATATTATGTTGCTCAGATTTCTCTCTCTTTTTCTAAAAATACAAAACTCAACTCAATAAAGGCAACACATGTACTGTACTATGACTGCCAGTGTATTATAGCATCAACATTATTATATAAGAGTATATATTATACTTAAGCCCCCCCCCCCAGGTATCGCCGGGATGGTTAATCTTCAGGTGGGATACGCTGGGCGGCGAGGGGAGTGACAATCTACCTGTGTCATTAAGGTCTCTGTTACCTTTTCCTGGGGCGACACTTCAGGTGAGTTATTATATAAAAAAGAGACTCACTTTATACAATACATGAAAAAATAACACCACCATTTAACTTACATAAATTAACACACAATACAGTACTGAATGCCTAACTAGCTTAGCTCCCCCCACCCCAGCCTCCCTTGAGCGAGCAGGAGCGTGCTGTGTATGGCCACCACCCCAACCAATCACCTCGACTCAGCTAGGTGGACAGCCCACCTGCTATTACTCCCTACTACTTTACTTCCCGTTTCTATTCTTTCCTTCTCTCTTTCCTCTCCTCTCTCATGGCAAAGTCATTTCCCACTTTACTTCATCATCGTTACTCAGTAAGACAGCAGTAGACCACGACGCTTAACACTGTACCTGCCTGACTCTGGTGTTACCTGTACTGTGTTAATTGGCTTGAAGAACATACAACTTTAAAACGTGATATGAATTGTTAATTTTCATAGGAAGATGAACTAGACAAAAAACGACCTTTATAACTAAATGTCAGACCAAATACTGTCAAGAGGTGTGAACAGCTTCCATATGGAGAGGAGAGGATCTTTAATTGAAGTCTAATGTGTCACTTCACGCAATAACTCTGTGGGGTGGACACATCGACAACACAAGAGTGACCGACATATAAACACTTCCGAGACAACGATAACTAATTACTTTTTTTGTTTGTCCTTTCAGAACAAAGTTCACTCCTGGGATTATCTCTCATAAACGAAGCATCACCAAGCACAAGCACCACACACCTGTATAGGTCTTCGGTATCGTCAACCATCAACTGTCTATATGCTAATAGTCCAGACAAAACCTTGCTTTTACTTTAACCCGGAAATAAACATCGGCAGGTTTATTATAAATAATTATGACGACAGTAAGTTTTCAAGGTTCAAGTGTCCTTATTTCCTGCCAATGGTTCCAGGAAAACCTTAAAACTTACAATTAATAAATAATTAAAGATTTTTGTTTCTTGTATCTATATATATAAAACAAAGAAGTATGTATTTTTGTTTGTGTGTGTGTTTGTGTGTCCGCACGAGAATCTCAGAAACTACTATACCGATCTGTAGTGATTATGGATGGTATTATATGTAGTGATGATGGATGGTGTTATATGTAGTGATGATGGATGATGTTATATGTAGTGATGATGGATGGTGTTATATGTAGTGATGATGGATGATGTTATATGTAGTGATGATGGATGGTGTTATATGTAGTGATGATGGATGGTGTTATATGTAGTGATGATGGATGATGTTATATGTAGTGATGATGGGCGGTGTTATATGTAGTGATGATGGATGATGTTATATGTAGTGATGATGGGCGGTGTTATATGTAGTGATGATGGATGGTGTTATATGTAGTGATGATGGATGATGTTATATGTAGTGATGATGGATGGTGTTATATGTAGTGATGATGGATGGTGTTATATGTAGTGATGATGGATGGTGTTATATGTAGTGATGATAGATGATGTTATATGTAGTGATGATGGATGATGTTATATGTAGTGATGATGGGTGGTGTTATATGTAGTGATGATGGATGATGTTATATGTAGTGATGATGGGCGGTGTTATATGTAGTGATGATCTATCTTCTATCGATATAAAACAAAGAAGTATGTCTGTTTGTGTGTGTGTGTGTGTGTTTGCTTGTGTGTCCGCACGAGAATCTCGAAAACTACTCTACCGATCTGTAGTGATGATGGATGATTTTATATGTAGTGATGATAGATGGTGTTATATGTAGTGATGATGGATGGTGTTATATGTAGTGATGATGGATGATGTTATATGTGTTATAAGTGTTTAAATAATATGGTAGATATTACTGAGCCTTCATCAGGGTTGGTGCCTCCCTCCAGGTTCCCAGAGGTACAACTATTGGTGACATTTTCTTATTCGATGGCAGCAGTTGAGTTAGATTCATTGGTTGGGAGGTACAGACAGAGTGTAAGTAGCTGTGGAAGTTTCGCGCTCCCTGATGTCGCCCAAATTGTCATAATTGAAGGTAACTGACTTGGCAACGGTAGTGCGTACGTTGGTCTTCTTAAGGATAGAGGCGGGTTGTTGGTCGGCAACATTGGATAGAACAATGAACTCAGCAGCTTGGCGGTCAAGGTTGTTCAAGGTACCATAGGCACTGTAGTAGTTAACTTCCAGTTTGTTAGTTGATTTTCGGCTGCGGCCAATGCTGTCACCATCCAATCGTCCAACAGCCTTATCACAGGAGGCTTCGTCAAAGTATCGGATGTATGCGAAGCCATAGTGTTCATTTTTGTTGTCTTTTGCGGGCATCACAAATAGGTCGATCTGTCCACATTCCTCAAACAATGGTCGAATCTGCTTAGGGGCCACACCAGGGTAGATGTTTGTTGCAACCACCACAAAGCTGGTGTCGAAGTCTACAACGAAATCCTTGCAAGCCTTCACCTCCACCTCAGACACCTTCGATACAGTGCGTCGGAACACCATTGTGATGTACTGACACTAACAGCTCTCTCACTGAGGTCAAATCAAAATTTGACCATACAGAAAGAATTACGGTTTAATAAGGTTGGAATTTAAAGAAATTGACAACAAAATGAAGCTCTGTTTATCACTATAGTATTGAGGACTGGTGTTTGTAGAGATGATGGATGGTGTTATAATATGTAGTGATGATGGATGGTGTTATATGTAGTGATGAAGGATGGCGTTATATGTAGTAATGATGGATGGTGTTATATGTAGTGATGATAGGAGGGTAATATATGTAGTGATGATGGATGGTGTTATATATAGTGATGATGCATGATGATATATGTAGTGATGATGGTTGGTGTTATATGTAGTGATGCTGGATGGTGTTATATGTAGTGATGATGGATAGAGTTATATGTAGTGATGATGGATGATGTTATATGTAGTGATGATGGGTGGTGTTATATGTAGTGATGTTGGATGGTGTTATATGTAGTGATGATGGATGATATTATATGTAGTGATGATAGGATGGTTCTATATGTAGTGATGGATGGTGTTATATGTAGTGATGATGCATGATGTTATATGTAGTGATGATAGGATGGTTTTATATGTAGTGATGATGGATGGTGTTATATGTAGTGATGATGCATGATGTTATATGTAGTGATGATGGTTGGTGTTATATGTAGTGATGCTGGATGGTGTTATATGTAGTGATGATGGATAGAGTTATATGTAGTGATGGATGATGTAATATGTAGTGATGATAGGTGGTGTTATATGTAGTGATGTTGGATGGTGTTATATGTAGTGATGATGGATGATATTATATGTAGTGATGATAGGTTGGTTTTATATGTAGTGTTGATGGATGGTGTTATATGTACTGATGATGCATGATGTTATATGTAGTGATGATGGGTGGTGTTATATGTCGTGATGGATGGTTCTATATGTAGTGATGGTAGATGGTGTTATATGTAGTGATGATGGATCGTGTTATATGTAGTGATGATGGATAGTGTTATATGTAGTGATGATGATGGATGGTGTTATAAGTAGTGATGATGGATGTTGTTATATGTAGTGATGAAGGATGGTGTTAGTGAAGATTGTGAAGTGAGATGTAGTGAAGATTGTGAAGTGAGGTGTAGTGAAGATTGTGAAGTTAGATGTAGTGAAGATTGTGAAGTGAGATGTGGTGAAGATTGTTAAGTGAGATGTAGTGAAGATTGTGAAGTGAGATGTAGTGAAGATTGTGAAGTGAGATGTATTGAAGATTGTGAAGTGACATGTAGTGAAGATTGTGAAGTGAGATGTACTGAAGATTGTGAAGTGAGATGTAGTGAAGATTGTGAAGTGAGATGTAGTGAAGATTGTGAAGTGAGATGTAGTGAAGATTGTGAAGTGAGATGTAGTGAAGATTGTGAAGTAAGATGTAGTGAAGACTGTGAAGTGAGATGTGGTGAAGATTGTGAAGTGAGATGTAGTGAAGATTGTGAAGTGAGATGTGGTGAAGATTGTGAAGTGAGATGTAGTGAAGATTGTGAAGTGGGATGTACTGAAGATTGTGAAGTGAGATGTAGTGAAGATTGTGAAGTGGGATGTAGTGAAGATTGTGAAGTGAGATGTAGTGAAGATTGTGAAGTGAGATGAAGTGAAGATTGTGAAGTGAGATGTAGTGAAGATTGTGAAGTGAGATGTAGTGAAGATTATGAAGTGAGATGTCGTGAAGATTGTGAAGTGAGATGTAGTGAAGATTGTGAAGTGAGATGTAGTGAAGATTGTGAAGTGAGATGTAGTGAAGATTGTGAAGTGAGATGTAGTGAAGATTGTGAAGTGAGATGTAGTGAAGATTGTGAAGTGAGATGTAGTGAAGATTGTGAAGTGAGATGTAGTGAAGATTGTGAAGTGAGATGTAGTGAAGATTGTGAAGTGAGATGTAGTGAAAATTGTGAAGTGAGATGTAGTGAAGATTGTGAAGTGAGATGTAGTGAAGATTGTGAAGTGAGATGTAGTGAAGATTGTGAAGTGAGATGTAGTGAAGATTTTGAAGTGAGATGTAGTGAAGATTGTGAAGTGAGACGTGGTGAAGATTGTGAAGTGAGATGTAGTGAAGATTGTGAAGTGAGATGTAATGAAGATTGTGAAGTGAGATGTAGTGAAGATTGTGAAGTGAGATGTAGTGAAGATTGTGAAGTGAGATGTAGTGAAGATTGTGAAGTGAGATGTAGTGAAGATTGTGAAGTAAGAAGTGGTAAAGATTGTGAAGTAAGATGTGGTAAAGATTGTGAAGTGAGATGTAGTGAAGATTGTGAAGTGAGATGTAGTGAAGATTGTGAAGTGAGATGTAGTGAAGATTGTGAAGTGAGATGTAGTGAAGATTGTGAAGTGAGATGTAGTGAAGATTGTGGAGTGAGATGTAGTGAAGATTGTGGAGTGAGATGTAGTGAAGATTGTGAAGTGAGATGTAGTGAAGATTGTGAAGTAAGATTATAAAGTAAACTGTAGTAATTGAGGTTAAACGAACGCCGGTTATTCTGTAGTGTATCCGTGTCTTGTTAACGTGGAACCAACATGGCGGTGGTTCTCAATATAGATACGTTATTTTGCCGGGAATTTCTGTCAAAACGAAATATGAATCAACCATATTTAGCCTAAATTAACCTAGCGGCTTTATTATATATTCTAAGGTGTTTAAGTTGGATAGATCAGATCAGGTTAGGTAAAGTCAGGTTGGGTTAGGTTAGGTTAGTTTTGTTAATTTTGCCAGTTAGAGGCTAGTTTATTGTGCCCCCCATACTCATCCTGTGAGCCGTAGTGCAAAGAGATTACAAAGTGGTGTTAGATGAGGTAGGTGGTTAAGTTAAGTTTCAATAGGTTAGGTTAGATTACGTCAGGCTGGATTAAGTTAAGTTAGGTTAGGTAGGTAATAAGTAGATAGGTTACGGTCGGTAGGTGGGAAAGTTAGGTTTGATTAGGTTAGCTTATGTCAGACGGGGAGGTTAGGTTCGATTATGTCAGGTTAGGTTCGATTATGTCAGGTTAGATTAGATTACGTCAGGTTAGGTTAGATTATGTCAGGTTAGGTTAGATTATGTCAGGTTAGGTTAGATTATGTCAGGTTAGGTTAGATTATGTCAGGTTAGGTTAGATTATGTCAGGTTAGGTTAGATTACGTCAGGTTAGGTTAGATTATGTCAGGTTAGGTTAGATTATATCAGGTTAGGTTAGATAATGTCAGGTTAGGTTAGATTATGTCAGGTTTGGTTAGATTATGTCAGGTTAGGTAAGTAGGTGGAGGTGGGTAAAAAAGGTTAGGTTAGGTCGGCAGGTTTTAGTGTAGGAGCTAAGTAATCCCGTAAAAATTTCATGTTAATTTTTGACACCATACATCGTAATAATCCTTATAAACTATGTTAAGGAACTGTGGTGTAATTTTTTCTGAACGGTTTATAATAAGTTTTATGCCATTAAAGAAGTTTTATCAAAGAGCGGCGTAATGAACCACAGACGTATTACCATTAACTCCTAAGTAACTTAAAACATGACTAATAACCTATGAACATGTAGTATTATATCATTACAATTTAACGTAATATATTATGAATGCTGTTATAATATCTTAAGTGTGTTACAAACATGGCTGCTCATATATGCCATCCTGTCTCTGGCAAAGAAGAGATTGCAGTCAGTAAAATTAATTGTTAATGACAAATACTGGAAATTAAACATATACTTATTACCATTATCTGAAAAGCTTAGAACCACCGTTTTATATTTATTAAAAGTTTGTAGTGTTATACATCATGTGTATACAAGTCACAAGTTATTATTAACGACATTGCTTCAGTCCTCGTCATCAGAGTCTTCTGTGTACAACAGATTCCTTCACCTTGTTTAGGCATTTCTCATCATCTGCTTGACAGTTACACATCTCGGTGCATGTCATGCTATTTTTTCTGATTCTTTCTGTATGAACATGACAATGATCCACATTTCCTGACGCCACATCCACATTTAACAAGTTCTGTGATTGCTTCTGGAGCTGGTGGTTGGTCTGATATTACTAGTATGAAACAGTCATTGTCAATCTTCCAGCCATGCTCTAATTGTGAAAGCATTTCACTGTCTGCATCACAAGACCACAGAAGAGCTTGATACTTTCCTCTCAATATATGATACTTTAGAGTTGCTGCAGTCGCTGGTAGTTCTCCAGCTTCTGCCTGCGTTATCTTGAAGAGATGCCATCTAAGTTTTGACAGTTTAGTGAAAGTCATTCGTGGACAGTAGAGCTTAAATACAAATTCCTCTAGACCAATATACTGTACATGTCTGCTGGAGGGCATTTGGTCTACTCAGCATCTTGAATGTATCTAGGACTTTTGTGTTAGATTTCATCAAAGTGCTCCAACATGCTTTCTTTCCTTTGCCAACAAATTTTCCAATGCAGTCAGATCCTGTGAAGGCATGGAAACCTGTAAGGCTCTCTGCCCAATGTGTCGTCACTCACCAGTTCCTGTTATCATACTTGTATTTTCTCCAAGTTGAGGTTGCTTTAATATGCCAAACACATCAGTGTCTGGTGACTTGATATGTACAGTGCTGCCCTTCTGTGATGCATATACTGTATGT